>NC_087475.1:29496284-29533784 GCF_036417665.1 Passer domesticus
ATTTGACTTTGCCCTTTAGAAGGCCCTTAACCAGGGGCAATGGCAGAAACCGAGGGAAGACCAGTAAAACTGTATTGTACCCTGAGGAAAGTCAGAAAATACACTTTTCCACTTTGTCTTCTAGTCCCTATGGGTCACTTTTCTAGTGGAAAAATGTGGCCTTGAAAAGGTTGTAGGAAAACTCAAAGGAGGAAACCCTTCACCCCTTGTTTTGGACTAAATGAATCATGGCAGAACTTGATCAGAGACTGCTCTAGGCATTGTCCACAATAGATTAAACTTTATTTGGGTAGGTCTATAGGAAGAGATTGTTGACACATTATTTCCTCTGAACAGTCTTTAAAGTGATAACTGATCTAAAAAGAAATAAAATTTATCCAATGTGATATGTCTCTGACAGACAGAGACACATTATATTTGATAAAAATTCTGGTTTTCAGTTTAGGTAATTCATGTCCTAGAGAAAAACAAAGAAAAATTAAAAAGCTCTCAAGAGACAATGGGATCTATTCTGTCCTCACATGCATGACTTAGTTACAAGTGGGCTCCTTGCCAGCTTCTGAGCTCAGCAACACACATGCAATTTTCTTTGACTTAAACAGAGCACATATTTTTGTGGGTAGAATCTGGACTTTTTGCATATAGGAATTCCTATTATTTTTTATTATTTGTATGTTATTGTAAGGGTCATGGTCTCATTGTTTTGAGCTCTGGGAAAACAAGGCTCTATGTCCTACCCATTGGAGAGATTACAGCCCAGAAGAACCAGCAGCATGTGAAGGGTGGGGGCAGTCTAAGTATCAGTCCTCTGCATGGTCACATCTTCCCAATTACAGAGGCATCACCAAGCAAATAATTGACTTTCTTGAAATGGATGCTTTCAGATGCCTGACAAGTTCTCTGTGTGTGCCTTTCCCTTCCATCCCTGCACCCAGCACAACACTGCTTGCCATCCCAAATGTATTAAATCCTTATTCTCAGAGCTAGTTTACCCCGAGAACGCACTCAGTCTTGTTTCAAGCACCTGCTTTTAACAGGGTCTACACACCACTGCTGCCAGATTCTGTGCTCAGCTACACATGTGGCTTCCTTTGACTTGGAGTATATATTTTTCTGGGCACAGCCAGTTCTTTTAGGGTATGGCTGTACACAGACACAAAAGCCCACCTGGCTCACCTTTGCTTGGGGCTTGTAAAGGCCCTAGCAGAGGATGCAGAGTGGAGGAATTTGAAGGAGCAGAAGGCAGTGGTCTTACTGCTGTGTTTCAGGACCCTACCTTGCATCTGACATGACAGTGAAAGAAGCAGGAGCACATTGGTAGGTGGGAACTGTGTAAATGAGCTCTTCCTCTGAGTGCATCTGTACACAGCACTTCACTATTTAGTGATCAGCATAGTGAAAGTAAGAAATCAGATGGACTTAAGGATTTACTCCTATGTGATGGAAGTGAAAGAGTAGGGATAAGACAGAGGATTTTGAGTCCTCAAAAAAGAGCCAAATCAGTGTGTTCAGTCTCTTCTGTGTTTGAATGCCCGCAAGTACAGCTGGGGTTCTGCAGGTTTGGGAGGGGAGGGTTTCAGGGCAGGGAGCAGAGCCAGGGAACGACTGCTCTCTATCCCTCGCCACCCCTGGCACCTTTCCCAGTGGAAGTCAGAGTGGGGATTAACACACACGGAACTGGTTCTCTTCCAACTTCCCAAGAGGAAAACAACATTATTTCAAGCTATATGATTCTTGTTTGTAGCTACGTGACACGTTATTTAATGGCTGTGAAATACTGCATTGTTCTGATTTTGAAGATGCGCACATCTTTGGAGGACCACTCTCATTTTTCTAAATGCTTTTTAAATGCAACATTTACAAACACCTTCATTTTCTTGTTGTTGCTGACTCGCTCATTGACATTTTAAGCTAAACAGCATATGGCTTATAGCTTTGTACAAGCAATTGTATACAATTCATACATTTTCTGGAATTAAAAAGCCTTGGAAACACGATGACAATTTTCAAAACTACAGGTTTATTCTTAAAACTAGGAGATCTGTGAGGTCTATTCTTCATTTTTACAGAGTTTTACAAGTGATCCAAAAGAGTTGCTCAGGGCATCACAATTTCCTGGCTGCAAAACAACAGAAACAACATAAATGGATATTTAGATGTTTTATTCCCACATGTATTCAATGTTTTTGTGGTCTTTAGATGGAAGGTTATTACTGGAGTGTAAGGTATTAATTACTGTTATCAGCATCTAAGATGTCTCTTGCTGAAGATTTAAATCAGCTTCCTCTGGAAACATAGGAAATAGGATTTAAAAGGCCTCCTGCATCAAGTTCAAACCCCAGCTTTTGCTGTCAACTGCACATCATACAATTGGTTTCATGAAGTGCTCAAGTTTCATGCTGTAACCAGTGAAGTTTCTTGCTTCCCCTGCTTCTGTTGGAGGGCTGCTCCAGGATATCATTCCCGTGCTTCCTCCTAATGTCCTGCTGGAGTTTGTTCATGGCCATTTTATAACCATTTGTTCTTATGTCAACACCATTCTTTAAATAGCTCTTCTCCCTCTTTGTATATTTATAGAAAACAGTTATGTTCCCTTTCAGCCTTTGTTTTGTCTGTGTAAACAAGTTAGACACTTTTAATTTTCCATGTTAGATAGTCCTTCCTCCTCCTACCAGTGCACTTTTTTGGCTCTTGTCCCAGTTTGAAACAACTGTGTTGCACATAGATGCAATAAAATGGATGGCCCAAGTTGTCCACTCCCTGCCTGCATGCTGTCAGAGAAATATCATCCAATGAAAATTAGGCAAAAACCCCACCACTTCCCTTCCCACTCTCCCTTGTTAAACCTTTTAATTAATTAATTAATTTATTTATTTATTTATTTATGTATATAGGCACAACGTATCACCTTTTATTAGCAAGGAGAGTGACCCAAAATTTTTAAGTACCCAACTTCTACCTGTTCTTTCAGCCAGCTGCTGAAGCAAGTCTACCCACCCAAACTGTGTGCCTAAACCCACTGCTTCATTATTTGTTTTCTGAAATGTACCGTCTTGGGGCTATACTCAGATTTCACCTTGTCACATCCCATTCATTTTCTTCCCTTTTCTCTGCTTGCACTACAAGATACTATCGGTATTTTTTCCTAGCTTTGTGTAATCAGAAAATTTCACTTGCATATACTCCTTTTGCTGCAGTGCGGGTGCTAATGAAAATAGGACCCTACAAAAGGATTAATAATAAAAGCAGTATGTGTAGGACCTGATTACTGATCTCTGTCTATCCCAGTAGATCTATTTTCAGTACAACCTGCAGTCACCTCTTCTCCAATCAATTCCCCTCAGTTCTTCCAACTGATCTCCTCTTTCTCCAGTTTAAATAATACCCCTCCCCCTTCAATCATAATAATATGATTTATGGATACCAGAGGAGCGTGATCTATTGCATTTCCTCTCTTTAGAAAAACCTGATTATTTATGACATGATCCATTTTTGGAAAAATCTGACGTGTTTCAACACATCTCTTGTTTCCTTCAAAATTAAATTTAAAACCTGGCATGCAATGAGAGCACATTATGAATCTGAATAAATGCTGCAACCATTGTGTATTTGGTACTATAATGGGTTAATTGTTGCAGTGCAGGAGGCTGATAGGGAGCCACAAGAAGGTGCATGCCTTAATGAGGAGATGGTAAGGAGCCCTGGGGCATGGAATAGTGGCTAATATGAAGTAGAAAACAGTAGGATAGAAAGCTGAGTAACCCGAATAAAGATACATTTGCTGTTGTTTATGTTGCAATTACTGTCTTGCATTATCACTGACAAAACTTAAAAACACTAAAGTAAGTCAATGAGATGGATGTGGAATATTTCTGTTAGACAAAGTTTTCTATGTTTTATTGTTTCACTAGTACTCCCTACTCAAAACAACAAGCTACCAGTTAAACTGAAAACTGGAGAGCACTACTTTGATGAGTGGACATACTGTTGTTATAGTCAATACTTTTGATTCCTGGGGAGGAATTCTGTTTCCAGTCTGCATTTTTGCAAAGGAGGAATTTTTGAATGATATCAAGTTCCATTATCTGTCTAAAGGCAGTCCAGAAAATATTGGAAGTGAGTAACTTTAAAGGAGTAACATGGATCAGAATAGTTCTTCTTCAAATGCATACTATGCAATGACACTCATCCACTTTGTGACACTTTGTTCAGATTTTCAGGCAAAACTACCACCAGTTACAGTTTAAGATAGATCAGAAATACATAGAGCATTAACTTTGCCTTCGTATTTTGGATTAAATCAGTTCTTTCTTTCTTGGAGGCTGGCTGGCAGGGGTAATGGAACCTTGAGAGACACGAGGATCAAAATCAAAGAAAAGTTGTTCAGATTCCAGCAAATGTTTAACTTCATGTCTATAATGGTCAATCAGCCTTATACTATCTCTACCACTTTATCCACTAATTAAATACCTTTGAGTCATATTTCTCCAATAATAATAATAAAAAAATTCCTCTTTTTACAGCTGGTGCACAAGTAGTGGGCTTTATTATACGTACTTTCTCCAAATGTAACAGCACAGGGTATCTGGTCTTCACAAATTACTAGTTGCTAGACATGTTTTTTTAGGATTAATTAATTGTAGAAATAAATCAATATAGCTTTAAATGGAACTGGGATCAAAGTCAGACTTACTGAATATTGATAATCATCTAGGTAAACACTGGAGGTATCTTCCAAGTCAAATAATAAGATTGTCAAAAGCATGTTTCTATAAAACAAAGGTAAATATATAGTCTTTAATAAAACCTCTGTAGAGCACCACAGAAACAATGAACAGGATCAAAGTAAAAGAGAGTTTACCTAAACATCAGCTAAAACTTGTTCTTTACCATAATTTTATTATCATTTCATTATAATGGATCTTCTTCCACACTCCTTACATGTTTCCTCTTCATTCTCCAGCCTTCTACATCCTCCTTACTCTCCTCACAGTAGAAATTGCCATACAGGGTCAGACAATAAGTCTCTGTGGTCTAACATTCAATCTCTCTGAAAGAGCCAGTGTATCAAGTCTCCTCCTTGTCTTTAACAGAGGCTGACCTAAAGCATGAAGCTTGCCATTAGTATCCCTCTTACAAAATAGGTAACTGCAAGTATTTTGTACTGACTGTATCTTACAAAGTACTTGGCCTCAGTGACACACAAGGGCAATTATTACCATGAGCTAATTATATACTGTGAGCAGAGAGGGGGAATATTTCTTTTTTTTTTTTTTCATGAGTTTCCAAAGATCAGCTTTTACTTTCAGGCAGTATTTCCTTACCCTCATGTCATGATAGGAGAGCACAGATGAAAATTGCTGACTGACCTCTACTATTATTTTGGAAATACTTATCATATCAGCTGTGATTTTTTCCCCTTCCTTTATTTCTGAAGTCTCCCATTCATTATCTGTTGCTAGCATGTTTATTGCTGTTTTTGCAGCGTGTGTGCACCAAGTCCTGCATAACAGCCAACACAGCAATGGGTGAGGGAGCGAGCAGCAGGGCACTGATTAAGGAGGTGTTCTGCTGGAAACATGGTATGCACTTGTGTGGATGTGTGCCTCAAAGTGAGATGTCCTCCCAGAGAAGCAGCATCAATCTTACATCACCTCTGGAGACATCCCTGGCACAGACACAGTGGCATGCAGTGCTGCTGCCTGTGTCCTGCCGCTCCAACCGAGTAACCTGTGGGTGGCGGGGAGTGACAGGGAGCTGGCAAAGCTGCAAGGTTGGCTGGGAATCTTTCCTAGCTACAGGCAGGATGCTTCAAAAGCCCCAGGGACAGTGCCCCAGGGCAAGATACCGTCTTACTCAGGAAAGCAGGTCCTCAGAAAGAGAGGGAGAGAGCTGCCATGAGCAAAGTGCTGTGGGGGGGAGGCAACAGCGGGAGAGTACAATGCAGTCCATCAGCAGTATGGAGAGGGTAGGAGAGGGGGATCTGGTGGGAAATGGAAACAGACAGGCTAGTTCACAGGAGAAGAGGAAGAAGAAAAAAACCAATGCTATCTTTGGGAGGATGATAATGATGAAGGCTGGGAAGCTCAGAAAAGGTGAAGGAAGCATTCTCCCTCTTGCAATGAAAGACTTGTGTCTAATATAAAAAGTCCAGGCTGTCTGTTATCAGCACCTTGAAAACGGTACATACTGATGAAGTAAAAAGAAAAGCAGGTTTAATTTTAATCAACAAGGTGTTGGTAGGTAAATTAGTGCTTCTGCAGTGGTTTATGGATATCTGATCTCCCTGTTTAAATGGTACTTTCTCACCACATCCATCCCAGACTGAATCGCATTCTGCCTTATCCTCCAGAAGGAAAAGAGCACTGGGTTAAAAGCAATAGAGAACAGTTTAAATGCTGTAGCCTCCACAACCATGAGCTACCTGTAAAAAACTTTTAGGAAACTCCAAGTAAACAGTCTATGTATAATTGTGGAAGAAATATCTCTGACTGTTGCTGAACAGAGAATCATTTACTGCAAAAAGTTCTACAACACAAATCTTATAAAATTATTCTTAAAATTTAGTTTGACTAGAACAGAATTGTCTATAAACTTATGAAAAAGTGGTTAGATTGGTACTAATCCACATTCTTGCTATGTTGTTGTTTATGTGTGTATGGACAATTATTTTGCCATAAAATTCTCTTCTATTGATTTTTCTTAAATAACATTTTACTATAACAGTTATCTTTACTGCATAATGGCATCCAAAAAAGGACTTGAACCAAATTAGTAATAACAAAACTAAAATAAAAACCTATACCATTAATTTGAATCACTGTGGTGTGTAGAAATTTTTTTGCAAATTAACCCAATAGAAAACATATTCCTGCTCATGTGTAGTTACAATAGGATTGATACTACCTACCTAGAGCAGATGTCAAAGTGACTGGATAATCTGTTCTTCGAAACTAGTCCACCACAAGTGATTGCTTCTCTTGTATGCTCTTCTCATCTCTGTATGAGTGGTGAGAGAAAAGACAATATACCTGGGTATGCTGTTAGGGGTAATGTTCAAACAAGAAAATAATGTGTATATACTGCTTTAAATCCCATCCTATGAAAAAACTGCTGAGACCTCTAATTCTCATGACGACACCTTTGGGAGCTGTAGGTATCTTGAAAACAGTGCTGCATGTCACAGTAAGTGTCTAACAGCATGTGACTCAAAGCACTCTATTGCGAGGATAACGCAAGAAATAATTCACGTAGTTGATAATTTCCATTTCCATTTAACAAACAATCTGTTACCCAGATACAATTGAATCTGTGAAGATTCCATAAGCTTAAATTTGGAATGATACATGAATTTGAGATATGCATTTCAAACAAATACTAAAGGAACTCACTGCACTATGGAGACATAAATATATCTGCATGGAAATACAGAATTAGTCTTAAATGGCAATGTATTTAAACAAAACAAAAATTGTAAAACTTTATGCAGATATAAATACTTTTACCCAGGATTTGGACAAGCAATCAAGTTCCTTGTGATGAAAATTTTATTTTTATTATTAGTATTGTCTATTATTTGCATTGTAAAATGCCTTCAGGGCCTGAACTATCCATCATAATGGATATTCAGCATGTAATGAAAAGGTAGCTTCCCCTCCAAAGTGTTCTTGAGGTAAATTTATATTGCAGTCAGAAGACAGAAGTGACTACACGAAGCATGGAGATACCAGAGCCAGTTTTTAGTTAGGCATCTTGGTAACCTAGATCAAGGAATACCGGCCCGTTGAGGACTAGTTACCCTTCCCTCGCAGTGAATTTTACAAATGTCACAGAGAAAAAAGAAAAAAGTGAATCTTGAGGGGAAGAAAATAGACTAAGGAATAGGGGAAGCTAGTCATGGCATCTGATTTTGCATGTAAACAAATAGCTCAGGAGCACATATTGGGAAGGTTGTGAGGTTACTCCTGCGAGAAGAAAGGTTAGAGGTAAAAATGTAGAGTTTGGGATTATACCCAGTCTAATACCAAAATCCCTGCTAGCTGTTAACTGTGCTAATTTGCCTGCCATCTTTGTTGCATGCTTCTGGTGGAGAAACACACAGCTAGCACGCCTCGATGGCAGTAGGTTTTAATTGAGCATAATGTCTTTTGGAAAGTCACAGCATTTTCTTGGAAGGCAACAAGGGAAAACTGATAGTTTTGCTGTGTAACCGAGTTTCATAATGAAATGTCTTACAGCTAAGCCTCATTACTCTTAAACCTTTATTAAAAAAAGCCTTTAAAGTGTATTACTTAATTGTATAATTTGAGGCTCTTGCTGCACAATTCCATATGAGTTCTATGTTTGGCCTCTCCTAGATGAGACAGCATTAGTACTTAGAAGTCAGGAATATGAAAATTAGGGTTGAATGGACCATTTTTCTTCCCTCCCACAAACACCTTGTGATGCAGTTTAATTATATTGTCCACTACTGTTGCTGTATTTTGACATTTTACAGATTCTCAATTAAACCACTTAACCTATGATATTGATAAGTCCACAAGTCAGAAGTCATTACATTATGTTGTTCTGTAGTTTGCTTCAAGATCCAAACATCGGTGAATGATTGAACAAAACTTCAGAAATGTTTTGGGTGAAGTGCAGCAATATTATGGTGTTTCAGGAAAAAAAATCTGTGGCTAAAAACTAAATAAAGGAATTTTCAATTCACTGTGAATGGTAACTCATTTTCAAATGTTAATATATGGCTTCTTTAACAGTGGATAGTTTTAAAGTTTTAATTGTGTCTTTCTTTTTCATTAATGATACATCATATCCATTCAAACTGAATTTTGAATCTATACTGACTGAAAAATTAGATTCATCACATCTGGAAGTGAGATGAAGAATGAAGAATTCGTTCTGGTTTCAAAAGATGAAGAGCATGTTAAAATCACCAGTTATAAAGAAAAGGCATCTTTTTGTAGTGTCAGTACATTTGCTTTGACTAGATTTCCTCGTGACTTCTGCTGTGAGACTTTTGGTTTATGTACCTCTGAACTAATTTACCTTTCACAGGATGGGGCACTCCCAAGCTAGAATGTGCTTCACAGGGAAAATATATCTAAGCAACAGGAACAAAAATAATAGTACAACAGCCACCAAGCTTTTCAGGCTCTTCAGGAAAATTCTGTGTAAATATATCAGGCAAATTTTTAGTGCCACTGACACAAATAAAAATTGTGTTTTGGCATTTAATGAGTCTAAAAGCTCATATGGGATGCCTCAGTATATACAAGTGTCCAAGACATTTCAGCCTTGAAGGACTTTTCTAGGTAAGACTCAGATGTGTTTTCTGTATCTCCTTCAGTAATGATGCCACTGATGGATTTAAAATCCATTCATTCAGCTATTGTTCTCAGGCTACTTCTGTAATGTATCATGAAGTAAGAAAATTTCCTGGCCTGAGTCCTGCCAATATCACTTGGGGAAGTGAAGAGGACAGGAGAGGTGGAAAGAAAGAGAAGGCAGTTTTGTTAAGAAAGGAAATGAATGATTTATCTATATATCCTTCTCTTCTTCTGCATTTAAACAAAATCTGAAAATTTTTCTTCATATTCAGTTGATCAATCTACCACTCTCATAATTAATTTAAAATGAATATAGATTCATATAGGCTGGCTTAACCTGTCCTGGCTATTAGCATGGTACCGCTGCCTTGGTTTTACATCAATTGCTACCACCTTTCATTAAATCAGTGAAAATATAAATTTTCTACATCAATAGAAATAATTCTGTATTTGTACTATAAGACTTTAAAAGTCAACCTGATCTAAAAAGAATATGTTTCCTCAACAAAGTATTTATTTTGTATTTGTTAATTAATAATGTATTGATGGACATATCTTTCTGATGTAAGACATATTTACCCACATATAGTATAGGAGTTGATAATTATGAAGAATTTTCTGTTTACTTTATTGTTTCTGCGAGGCTTACGTGAAGTGATTAAAACATTGGTCTTGCAACATCCTTTTATATGAAATGACCTCAAAATGGACAAAATGAAACACTTATTTTTTAGCATTTTTTGGTTGCATTAATTCTTTCCTATCAATCTTAGTATTCACATTAATGTACTTCCTGGTACTCCCCATTATGGACATCACTGTGACAGATGGGTAGAAAATACAGAACAAAATACAGAAACTCATTCTGCATAAAGTTTGAATATATAGAATTCGGCAATGCAGACATTCACTCTCCATGAGCTTGAAATCTAGGCATAAGATAGGCAATGACAGTCAAAGAGGCAGATAACTGAGGCGATATCAGAAACAGGTGACACCAGTCAGTATTGCAGGTAGTGTTTAAAGAAGCTGAGGAATAACTACAAATTGTGACTCCTCAAGGTAAATAAACATGGTTTCAGTAATAATTGATATTCAAATAGAAAATAAATAGCAAGCATATGAGCATTTTAAGTCTATAATCCATAAAGGGTTCAGGTGATCCCATGACAGACAGCTCAGCTTTGCTCAGACAGTCACCCTGATGGATGCCAGCACTCCTGCTGCACCTAATAGAAATTACCTGGAAGCTCTCCAGGCATCCTCAGTCCTGGTCTGTGCCAGTGAAATGTTTGGGATTTTTCTTACACCCCACTTTTCTCTTACTAGAACTGTTCAATGAACCCTTCTGCACTAGCACACTTGTCTCTTATTTACATGCAATACCAACTCCACTCTACTACATACTGTGCATGCCTCCTTTGACACCAATCTTTTTCAGGCTTTTAAACACTTCCCACCAGTAAGCTCATATGTCCCAAGCCTTGATGGTACAAAGAGCCTATTAGAACTCTTTTCTCTTTTGTGTTTGGTGGACTTGCTTTACTATATGAAGTCATACCTAAACTACAGGGCTTTTTCACAGGGATTAGGTATTGAATAGAACTTCCCATAAACTATGCTGTGCCTCTTTTAAGAAATTTGAAGACAGCTCTGTGAAACATTTTTAAGGGAACATTGTATCATAGGAAAGTAGAGTTGTATGAGATTTTAGGCAACTCTGAGATTTATGAACATCTCTGAGAAGTCTGGACATGAGCATGCAAGGTTCAGGCAGACTTTCAGCAAAGAGTCAGAAGGCTCTCCACTGCCCAGCAGATTTGTGTGAAACCCCAGTCCACAGAGGACTCTCTCAAGCAACATGCAAATCAGTTTCTCACAGCCATCCCCGGTGGAGACAGGATTTCAAGCATGGGGTTTTCTTGCAGAAGGATAGAAATGGATATCCTGAGGTGGGTCCATGATGCATAAATTTTGATAGTTCATGGAAGGTGACAGTCTCACTCCAAGGGTGATCTGGAGCAGTAGCCATTAACAAGACAAAGAGCTTAAGGAGACAAATCTCCTGAATAAGTATGTAGCTAAATTTGGATAGTGTCTATACACTGCATACTGTATGTTTTGGAATTCCTTCCCTGTGGAAATAGTGATAAATAAACTCCTGCCTCTTGTTGCTAGTGGAGGTGACATGAAATTTTAAAATGTTAGGTGGGGGTGGCAGATAATGGGAGAGAGCTGTGAGTTAATTAACTGGCATGTCTAAGAGAGCTGTGCCTGGAGGCCACTGCCAGGACTGGCAACTCTGTGTGCAGAGCACTGTTCAAGCACTTAGGAAGAAATAGCCATCAGCCCAAAGAATCTGCCATCCAAATAGGCAAGAAAGTTGAGAAGAACAGAGAAATGTGGACGGGTATACTATTTCTGAGAATTGCTTCAGTTGCTTACTCCCATACTCAGCAAAACCTGAGGAAAAATCTTAAACAACCCTCTCATTCAGCCAGAGCCCTCAGCAGATACTTTTCAGTGCAATTCTAAAATTTTTTCAACAGCCGTCAGGCAGCAAACGCTTTTAATGAGAGGATGTTGAGTACCTCATGTATGTTCCCAAACTACAGCTATCAGTTATCCTAGCAGAAACTGTAATTCTGACATCAGTGCTACCACTGATTGCCATTCCACAGGTAGCAAAGAAGCCTAAATTGCCAATAATAGTTGAGAAAGAGCTAGTGAATGGACAGTAGAAGGCAGGTAGAGCGATTCAGTTAGGAATTATATAAACTATAAATTGCCAATTTTTATCATTTTATATATTTCTTTTCTTGCAAAAGCAGAATATTATACAAAACAGGCCAAAACAGGATATCCAAAGTGACTTAATCTGTGGTGAAATAGTAGGTGCAAGGAATTAAAAGTACAGTAATAAAAATAAAGTATCTTAGAAGACAAAAAAGAATCAAAAGTCTTTTAGCTTTTGTGATAGGGAATCCCATTGTATAATTAGATCATGAACAGGCCTTTCACCACTGCAAATTCACACTGTGAGCTGTTTAAGTGCCATCTCTTGATTCTCCTACAGCACCTTCTAATAGCAAACACTGTTCTAGTTTTCTTTGTGCAAAACCAATCACATCACATC
The DNA here is from genome assembly GCF_036417665.1 of Passer domesticus. Taxonomy (NCBI): domain Eukaryota; kingdom Metazoa; phylum Chordata; class Aves; order Passeriformes; family Passeridae; genus Passer; species Passer domesticus. The sequence goes on from NC_087475.1 coordinate 29,508,750, forward strand.
AAATTATACTAACTAATTAACACAAACTCCTTAAAAAATTGCATATTATTTTGGCAAGCCAAATTAACATCAGTCCTCTGAAACCATGTTTAGTAATTCCCACTGACTGTAGTAACGCCTACTACTGAGAGAAGGGCTAATCAGCTACAGGCTCTCCTGCTGATGAACTGAACCAAGTAACCAGATGTTTCTGCCTTCTAGGCTAATGGAAATGTCATGCATGTTTTTCTCTCCACCTAGGTGAAGAACTAATTCCACCATGGCCATGGTCTAGGTAGCTCTCTCTGGTGCTGCTTCTGAGAGGTCCTGCTAGTTAATCCTGAGCAAACAGGTGCAGCCTTACCAAAGGTGCTCTGGTTTAAGCCAGCTAATCCAGCCCATCAAGGCAGCTTGCTGCCAAGATGTTCTCACTCACAATATGGATAGCAAAGAGAAAGCTGATGAGCATCACTGTGGAAAAAAATTTATCTGTCATATTGTGCTGTATGTAAAAGCTGGGCAAAGTATGTTTTTTTTGTGTATTGGTAAGAGGTCCCACTGGTATTAAATTACTTAATGAGATGTCTATTGCAATTAAAAGAGTCATAACATTTATATTAACATTTTAAAGCTTGCTTATTTCAGGAGTGTCAGTTTACATGAGTCTAAATAGGCGATAATGAACATGATGAAGTATTCCATATTAAAACTGAGTACTGTGTAACTGTCTAGTAAAATCTTAATATTAAACTAAACTGTATAACTTACAGGGCAGAATAAAAGCTTCATATTTAGATGTATCCCATCTTGAATCTCAAATAATGGACTTAGAATTAAATATGAATACAAAATAAAAAGAAATGCCTTTATATGTAATCTTAAAAAATACATCTACATGATATATCTATTTAAAAAGCTTACTTTGATGGATGATACAGTCATTTTCAGAAACAGCAAACCATAATTTAAAGACAGTGTGTAATTATTTAACAGCAATATTTTCTAAGTTCAGCTGACTTGTGCCTCCCATGCTTGATGCTGGTGCTAGATTGTGTATCAGTAAGGCCTGTTAATCCAGATGCTTACCTGGTGAAGGAAAAAGATGTGGTGCATTTAAAATACTACTTAAGGAATAAGAGAATTAGGTTTATTCATGCAGACTTAGTTTGAAAAATGCAGAGAATGTATTAATTTCAGACCCCACCCACAGCAGCTAAGTATATTCTTTATTTTGTTTTTCAATAAATCTCCAGTAGTATATATAGACTGTAAGCACAAGTTAGTCTTTTTATATTTTAAATTTCCTTAACATGCTCGTTGCTGTATTAACATCTGTTCTGAAACTCCCACCACCACAGCAAGGAAGCATCAATTAACATCAGTTTGCAAGTGACAGATATTCAGTCAAGGAGGAATAAAACTCTACAGCAATTTTTGCCAGCAAAATTTCATCATGTGTGCAAAGATGCAGTCTACTGGTAGCACCAGTTTGATATTTGAGGGGATGGATCACTGGAAGAATGAGGTTTTCCTCTCATGAAAGGAGACATGCATGAGCCCTTAATTGTAAATTCAAAGATAAGGCCACTGAACTGAGAGTGACCTGGCTCTGATCCCAGAAAGTTGTGTTTCACTAGATTTAGTTTCTACAGCAGAGAAATCTAGCAGTGTGAGAGGCAGTCTTTCAGGCAGCTAGATGCACTTGCCAGTGAAATAAATATTGGAAAACTGAAATTTACCCAGGACTCTGGGAGCTACTAGAGTGGACCATAGACTACCTGACACCTGGTCATCCTGTATCACTTAATGTGCAATGTGGTGGTTACTAAAACAGTGGATCTTCCTGGCTGGATTTCAGGACTGTATCCAAGAACAGTGGAGTTAAAAAATCCTGTTATTTGATAATGGAAAATATACAGTGTTATGCAAATATCCAAATATCCAACCTCCAAGAAGTGAGAAAAGACCCTTGAACCTTATTGGCAATTGTACAGTTTTTCCAACAGATTCCTTTGCTTTTGCATGCTATGACTTTACAAGCTAGAGTTTCATTGAGTATGGCTGAGAAATCAGTGGAAAATGAAGAGTGAAAAAAAAAGTACCATTAATATATTGCTTTCCTTGACAAACAATAAATAAATCCTTAAAAAACAAAGGGAGAGAGAAATGAAACTAAAGAGCAAGTAGGGCTGGGTTTTTTTTGGTGTGGGATTTTTTTTCTGGATTTTTTTTTTTTTTGTGAAACAAATATTTTGGCAGCAAATTAATTTGAGATTATAAGAGTATGAAAATTTTCAATAAAAATGTTTCCCTTTCTAAAAGGAAACTGCTGGTTTTCTAGTGAGGAAAAGGTAACTTTTATAAAGTATTTTCTACTGATCTGTTCAACATCTCTATGATGAAAGGACAAGAATTGATGAAACATTGCTGAATTTAGATCAACTTAGATGAAGAACTTAGATCAACTGATTTTGGGCCAAGGAAAGCTGTCATGAAGAGTGAGGCACCACCATTGGCATGAAATATGCTGATAGTACTTATTCCAGTGGGGAAGACAATTTTTCAATTTAAGTAAGATTCAGAGTAAAAATAAAAAGTATATATATATATATATATATATATATATATATATATATATATATATGTACGGGGAAATACAAAGCAGAACAGTGTAAAATTATCAGATAGTTCACAGGATAACACTAACATAACATTGGTCTTGCACTTATTCAGCAAAAGTTCATTGGACCTCATTCATCCTGCTCTGCAGATCTTGATTTTCTGTTAATGTAAGGTTAGAGAAGGAATAATAAAATTTTGTCCCAAACTCATCCATGAGAATCTTTATCCTGGCACTGCTGTGTTCTGAATAAAGCCTTCAATTACCACAATATGTAACATATTGTAGTCTGGAGAAAAAAACCAGAGGGTGATCTGTTCTGCTGGAGATCTGGGACTGAAATCAGGCTGAGCTACAGGTGTTTGTTTATGTGTTACTCATTCCTCTCTGACCAACTTTCTATCATTCTGTACCCAGCAGTATCATAAACTTTGCTGTGAGGCTGCATGCCTGTGCAGTGAAGATAAATAAAGAACTAGTCACAACAAAAATAATATAGAGGAAGAACAACAGCTGAGAAAAAGTGTTCATGGAGAAAGAGAAGAATGATCTAGGATATCTGTTCCTACTTGAAATGCTCACAATTTAATCGTCTACACTGAATGTCTTCTAGCATAGAGGAATCCTGTGGCATTCAAGATCACAGGAATGTTCAGTTGTATCACACTGGAAGCCCATTTGGTCCACTGTCCTGTGAACAGTGATCAAAGCCACAGCTTCAAAGGAAGATGCAATGAAGTATGAACAAGACACTTACGGAAATATCCATCTTCTGGTCCTTCTTTCCTGTTCTAGACAAGAAGTGAATGGCTTATGCTTTGTAGTTAGGGAATTTTTGCCACTTTCTACTTTAAAACTGTTTTAGGCTCATTGTATACCTTCTTTTCACATACAAAAACTTTCCATTTAATTTCAACAAAATTGAGATAAATTGTAATTTTATTGCATGAATTTCTCCCCATTTTATCGACGTTTTGTGGTTAACTTTCCTTATATATATTTGCCTACCTCAGTGGATAAAATACTCTTTTTGGCAGTCCAGTAGCCTTTGAAAGACTTACATGAACAAGTTATAACAATCTGTTCAAAGAATTTCATCCCCTTTGCTCTTTGCAATGCAAAAGCTTCAAAGGTCAGTTCAGATAGACTTTGCACACGCCAGAGGTGTTCATAATTTAAACTCATGGATAAATTTCTCATGCAGGCATATAAGCAGCTTTTAAGGTATATTTTCTGTGTTCATATGTTTATTTCTTAGTAATTGAGCAAGATGACAAAAACTCTGGTAGAGAAGGTAGTCACTAAGAAGGGATTATCAGTATCCTGATGGTGGCAGAAAGTATTTTGACAGACTTGAAATTATACAGTAGCATAATTATTCCTCTTTCTCCAGTTATTCAAAGGTTAACAAGCTATGTTGAATTTCCTCAAGAAGGAAGAAAATTCTTCTGTTTGAGCACACACACTTGACTAAACTTTTTGGAGGAAAATATTTCTTCCTTCTGTGCTTGTACTGCAGCTGAGGATAAAAAAAGAGATAACACTTCCCCGACAAAGCCTTCAGACCATCTTTCTGTAAAGTTCTCAAATGATAGGAAGAATACAAGAAGGTCAAAGTACTAAATACACCTGAATTCAAAAGTTTTTCTCCATTTCAAGTGTATGGATCACATTGACTGGAATATGGTGTTTTCCTTACTGTGTGTAAGACCAAATAGTGTCCTGACTTCTGCACCACTGGAATGCTGAATTTTATTTTACAGACTGGGATAAGGATTTGCAGATTTTTTAAAAGGAAAAATTTATAATCTGGTAGTGATCACTGATTTATTTTACATCTGGGTCGTGAAAAAGACCTATAGTCACTCCTTTGGGTTTGGCAGAGCTTTCAAGTGTGAACAAGGGCATAAATGAAATGCTATGGAAGAAGTCAGATTTTCTATGAGACTGTGTACTATAAAAATAATAACAAGGGGAAACGAAAAACCACTAAAATAAAGACTGTGATCCAGTTTATGTCCACACATGGTAAGGTATTATCAAACAGTTATTTCTCCCAGTTAATCATTAAGTGCCCTCCTACACTCTTAAAAACTAATGTGAGGAACACTTTTAGGACAGAAAAATACACACAATGGATATGTGAGTAAGAAGCATGTGAACCAACAAAATAACAGCTCTCTCTTCTGTAGAGCTCTATATTCTTTTACAACTAGGTTGTTTCATTAACAATTCCAGAGCATTAGAATGTATTGTGTTATTCTGTGAAGCTTGTTGTACAGAAACAATTCAATAAATGAAAAGTCTGAATTCTAAGTATTATTATTATTTTTGTTCAGATTTGCTTTGTGGTGCAAAATTCTTTTGATTGCTTCCGACCTACAACAATCCCCTGTTGTTTATCATAAATAACAAGTTGTTTTATTTCTCTGGACTTGCAAGTTTCATTTTATTCTGTTGCTATAATTTCTATTCATTTTTAACATGAACACATTTTCCTACAGAAGTAGTTTCGTGTCTAACTGTACCTTGTGATTTTTTGGCGGTGAAAAGCATTCTAGTTGATGAGAAAAGGGTGAAAATCATTCCACCCCCTCACCAGAGTTAACTGAACTTTCTAAGGATATATTTTTGCCCCTTTTTGAAAGGGAAAAGGTAATGCTTTCACTTCTGACTGCCCACTTGCTAGACATTTTTTATACTGAATGCAGAAACAATTTAGTGGTGATGCCATTAATTTTATTTCCAATAGGATTCTTATTGTGTCAGCTTGATCCTGCCCTGTCACAAAAGAATATAGACTTTGTATAAAAAGCACTATTTAAAACACCGAAGTTGGTGCTGATTTTACCAGTACCCCCAGTTTTGCAAAATCTTTGAAAACTCTGCAGTCTTTCTTTTGCATTGAATTTCTCTATGATGGGTGAGGAGAGGGAATTATGCCTTCCATGATAAATTATAATATTTTTATCTATCTTTTTTCCCTACTGAGAACTTTGCATATTTTCCATAGTGAAGGTTTTAACCGTGATCTTTTAGCCCCTTCTTTTTCACAATCAGAGCCCTATAGAGCCCATAGTCAAAGATTCACTGGTTGTGTGAAATTAGACAGACTGGATCACGCTAGTCATCTGTCCCCTCTGCCATTCTGCACTAACACAAGAGAGTACATGTGATTTACTTCAATGAACTGTGACTCCCACCATTTCCCAGTGTCCCCCTCTGCAATCCTTAACAAAGATGTGATCAATCATTTTGGTCTTCATTCAACTGGGAAAAATGTGCTAAAAGGAGTACCCCTTAAGATGACCAGAGTTTGTCTTTCTGTCTAACAGACTGATAAATCTGTATAACCAATTTATACATTTTTTTAAACTGTACAGGAAAATGAGTTACAGCTAATAACATGCCTCTGATAAGAGTCTATTGACATTTTAACTGCTGAAGATCCATTTTAAACTAGCAGAATCTAAATATGCTGGGGGCAGGGGATCTGAAGTGTTACATCTGCCATTTCTTGTGGTTGGGAATCCGTCTTCCACAACCACAGGGGCAGCCTACACAGTCATCAAGGTGAATTCACAGGCCATGTCTTTATTTTGCCAAGTCTGCAATGCATGTCTAAGAATGCATCCTTCTCTCAATTTCCACCACTTACAATCATCTTAACTTTTATCTGGAGAACTGCATTTTTTTTTCCTTTCAAGCACTGATAGCTGCTGTTGCTTCCTGCTTGTACCTGTTGAAAATGCAACGACAATAACCATTTTCCAAGCTTATGGAATCACTACTTTGAGTCCTTCTAGTGTTTCCTTTCTCCATCACATTAAGTAGCTCATGATGTTGTTCTAGTCAGAGTCTCTGGCAGATATCCACCACCTACTAGTTAAAGTTCAGATGGGGTATCAGTGGCATCCTCCTCCTGTGAGCGATCACCCTCACCAACAGTTCTAAAAACTACTCTATTATCTTTTAGAATTTTTAAATCTCTCTGTCTGACTGCTATTTGTTCTCCTTATGCAGATGTCTTTACCTGAACTAGTTTTCTGTTATCTTTAGTGCAAAACAATATAGCTTTTATGGTGTGACTTCAGGCATCTACTGTGGACTGATATGAGTCTTGCTTTGCAAGTGATTATTCCTTCTTACTGACTACCAGGGGAGTGTATGGTTCCAGTTCAGATGCAGATGATTTTACAGCTATTCCAACTAGCCTCCCTTATCTGACAATGGGTGGATGTAAACTGTATCTATAATCTCTATATATCTATGAATTGAAGCACTCAAATTTAGGTGCTTACAGCATAGGTGTCAACACATGACTTAGAATCTCCATTACATCATTGGAGCTCTAGGCAGTACAGGTGATGGAGCCTGGAGAAAAATTCAGCTCAGCTATATCCAAATCCTTCCCCAAGACTGTGGTATATTTAGGTTAGAAAACCCTACTATCTGTCTGGTAGGCAACTATGATTTGTTTCATATTGCAGCTGGAGAACCTACGATTATTACCTCAGTTTACTCTAACACTGGATCATAAGAATGAGTTAATGGAATTACTTCTGCTAAATATTAATTTATTTGGGTTTTTTTGTTGAGCTATTTGAAGTATAAAATATTAAAAAGATGAGATTTAACACATATGGAGTACTTTTGGAGACTCATGAGGGTAAATGTAACACTGTTTGTGAATACTGCAAACAGTGATATGTGAGTAGCAACCCAGAGAAATGTTATCAATTTGAGTTTGAAACTTGTTTCAAACTTGTTTTCTTTCTTGTAAGATAGAAAAAATGTTCATTAAACTGAAAGGTACACCACTTTCACTCTTGTGTGAAGTTAAAGCAACAAACTTTTCCCTAAGAAAAGCATATTAAATCCTAATACTAGTTAATCCAACTTCCCCTGTTGCACAGAAAATAAATGTTATTCCCACCCATGATTTTGCACACTATTTCATAAAGGACCTCCTCTCTTAAAACAAGAGACATTCTTATCCCCCTTTTCTTGATTCCCCTGCTTACATCTGGCATGACCTCCCATAATTTCTATGTAAATCTAGCTGTCCAATGGCATCAGAAAAGAACTGTTTAGGAAGAAATACATCAAATATCTTTTCCTTTAGACAAATCATATCTTGAAATGAACTCTTGAAGAAGCTATACCCTTTTTCTTTCATCATATGTAATAAATTCCTAGCTTCTTATTCACCTATTTTTTCCAAACAAGCATAATACCCAGTCATGAGCTTGAAAATTACAGTCCATGTTCCTTTCCTAAACTTTTTCAGCTTCTTTAAATAGACCATAATTTTTTACCATCCTGTTAGATTTCAGATGCCACCATTGATAATCTTTGAAAAAAGATTGGGTATTTTTGTCCCTGGACTTCTCTGTTTCAGTCATTGTAGGATAAGCTTTCATGTCAGAAAACTCATCCTGTTTAAAGCAGAAAGAAGCCACATGGCAATGTAATCTCTTCATCTTCTCTGGTGCATGTAGGAAGGCAGTGACTGTGGAGCAGTGTACCTGTGTGCTTAGCAGTCAGCCTCTGCTTTATCTGCATTAGTGCAATTGTTCTGGAGTACCAAAAGGGAAGGAGTTTGAAAAGTTATCAAAATAGGTCATTTGTAACCCAAAACTTAGCATGTACGAGAGGATAGTAGGGATACTGTGTGCTTTGCTACAGCTGTTGAGACTTATTCAGCCTGTAAAAATTTTGCTGGTTTTAGCAGCAATCCAGAATTATATAATTCCTCAGAAATGCGAGGTTAAGAATAGACAAGTAGAAAAATAGGGTAGTAGGTTACAAAGTATGTTTAGAGTTTGAGTCTAGCTGACAATATACATCCTTGCCCCTTTACCACAGATTGCTCATGAGGACTGAATAATATTTCAAGTACATAGTGTAGACATCACAAAAAAACGTCTGCTGTATAGACATGTGCACACACTAGTCCCGCACTCCCACCCCACTCACACAAACATATACAAAGGTAATACAACAGTTGTTAATATCTTATAACAATCATAAATGTAAATCTGCATAACAGTAAAAACGTGTTTATATTAGTGGATAGTTATGGCTAGCTCTACTTGGATATTTTCAATGTACTCTGAGCTATGGTATATCGGACATGATCTGCTTTATTGTGGGCCTTTTCTAGCTCCAATGAAATCAATGGCAAAATTCCTACTAAATTAGGTGATGCATGCTCATCGGAAGAGGAAGTTGCATAACCATATATATATATATATATATATATATATATATATATATATATATATATTACATTGTAAAATGTCACTTAAATATTCCATACTTATCACTTGAAGCAATTTTCTTCACAAATCTGAAGAAATTCCTCCTCATAAGTTAAAAATAAAATTGGTGTGAATTATACTTTTCTGAAGACAAAATAAGAAGTTGAAAAACACCCCCTTCACAGTGGTGTATATGTGTGCATGCCCGTATTTGCTTGTGTATGTATATGTTTACTCATATTTTTAAAAGAAATTTACTTTGATGCCTGTATCTCAGCAGACTGTCCAGCGTGGGAGGAAAACATTGTCATATGCACATAAAACATGCATCCAACTGGCCAGTGTTTTTTCATCTGTTACAGATTTAAGATCTTTACACATTTCAAATTTCTCAAAACCTGAAAACTAAGGAACCAGAACGGTGCACAGGAGAAAATCTCCTTTCATCGCACTGGGATTATTTTTCTATCCCAGGTGCTCGAGCCCAGGCTTTCTCTTAGTCTAATTGATAACTGTCGGGCTCCTCCCCTTAACCCGCTGACTTTTGTGCGTTCCCTTCCCGGGTGACTACTGCTTCACTGTTCTACCTCATTCACTTATGGTTGACCTGGAGCTCCTGGGTTAAGCTTCCCCACTGGTATTCAACCTTGGACCTTATTATTGTTCTACTCATCTGACCTCTGATACACTAAATTCTAACAAGGTGATCTGAAAAAATCACTCATTTTTTTTCTGTGTGGTTTCATGGCTCGTCTTTTTACTGCTCTTGGCTGATGTTCTTTTCTCCACTTCAGACCACCAAGTGCTCTGCTTTAGTTTGTCAATTTATAGTGCTGTCATGGCTTCAAATGCTGTGACCATTGTGTAGAATATACTCTCCTGACCTCTGAAGCAACTTTCTGTATTTCAATTGTTAACTCATTAGAGTTTGGAAGAACAGCTGAAAAGGGAATGGTCTTTTTCCCACAATTGCTTCCAATGAGATGCTTGAAGAGTCATCACAGTCCAGGATTAAGAGAAATCAAGAGGATGTTGCTAGAAATTAGCTCTAGTTATTTTGCATTCTTGCCTAAAGGAAACAAACTAAACCCCTCAATGCCCCAGAATACTGGTATTGTCATCAGTTCACCACTAAGATGCAAGGGGAAGCATATCAATAAAGCTAATAATGAAAGGATGAATCAGTTGAATCTGGTTTGGATAATTCACATACTTTGCCAAAGTATTCCAAAATACAGAGAAAATATGTTCTTTAAACATAACTTTTGTATTTTACTACTGTCACTGTCCTCATACAATAGTTTGTTTGCACTGGCCCTTTGTCTGGATTCTGAGCCTTGAACTGGTTTCTCTCAGTCAAGTTTTTCTAATAAATAGTATTTTAATTCTCGCCCTTTGAAAATATTTTTTGAAGAAGAATAGAAAAGTGAATGGACAATACCAGCAAAATTTATTCTGAATCCAGCTCCCTAAGAAGAGTGCAGTCTCAACCATATTTATTACACCCCCGCCTTGTTCAACAAACTCCTTCCCTTCTTTCTTTGCATTTAAGTGAGGAAATCACCTTACTCAGTGAGCAAATACAGAAGTGCTTCTGTCATTTATGGAGAGTTGTATAATGCGAACAAAAAGTTAATAATTTTCATACTCTGAATTTTCAGATTGATGCACATTTTTTTTTCTGAAGTTGCTCTGACCAACCATTTTCTAAACAGAAAAAAAAAATATATGGTTTTCCCATTTAAAATAATTTAGCGCTGTTGAGTATTTAGCAGTTCTAAACATGTAATGTCTAGTTACCTGTGCACAATCTAAAAAAAAGAAAAAAAAAATTCTATCTTTTCTCCAGTATACAGGTATTTAGATCAATCACAGATTTTGATTTCAACAGAAAAAAAGAATAACTTTTTGGACCTCATGGATACTATGCTTTTAACAACATCCTTAATTTTGAGAGACTACTTGGTACAGCTTTCTTCTTGGTAGAACTAATCATGGCTGCACAGTTTTCTGATAACATGAAATACTTGAATGCATACTTCATTTTTCTGTGTCAGAGAATCATAATAACAAGAGCTTGCATTTTTGAAGGTCTCATCATCAAATGTTTCAGAGTACTTTGCAAACACTAAATTAAACTTCACAATTTGCCAGTGAACAAGGCTGGCTTGGGTGTATCTCTACTGATTTCACTTAGCATGATACAGAAATGACACATTTCCTCTAGGCACTGTAATAACTTTTTACAGGTGGGTAAATTGAAGTATTGGCTCACAAATGTCCTATCCAAAAAGTACAGAGTGAGTCAGTAAGACAATGAAATTTGTATTTCATATCTGGTTTTCAGCCCTCTGAATCACTTGCTAATTCTTTCATCATGCTTGATGATTTAACATTTAACAGTTTTGCTCCATTTAAGTCCACCTGTTTCAAAAGACACTCATGTAAACGGTCTCTAAACAATATTAGCATAAGTTTTAAATAATTAAAGCAACAGAAATTAGAGACTATTTTTAACAGAATTTAAATGATGGAATAAAGTAAAAGGAATATAATCATTATAGAGTTGATGCTGTCTAAAATCTGTAAATACATTTGATTGCTTATATTAGACATCATTAGACTATTTACTTTAATAAAACAGTAAAGCCAATACTATACAGCAGCTTAAATCAATTTCCCTAGAATGATATTACAGCTGCCAGATCTTCCAAAATTGAAGATCATTTCTTTTCTGGAAAGGTGAGGAGCCTTCAAATATTACCATTCCATTAAAAAAATATATATTTGAATGTATGCTAAAAGCATATCAAAAAGCAATTTGTGTTAGTGTTTGTACAAGCTATTGCAAAAAAAAAAAAAGGCAAAGAAAAAAAAGCTGGCTGTTTGTGTTGCTGTGCTTCTTCTGCATCATTGTTTTTAACAGATGTTTTGCTATTACAACTGCCTTTACTCCAGCAAGACTTTATAACCCTGCAAGTTTGAGTTTTTTTTGTTTGCTTTTTTCTTTCTTGGTGTTGTTGTGTACCATTTGCATTTAAAAGTTTACGCAGGTTACTTTGTTGGTGCTTTGAATCTCAGTTAATTCTGGTCTCTTGTAGTATTGGGATGGTATTTACTATCTATGCTTGATCTGGACCAAACGTATTTGGTTGTAAACAGAAGGTCTTCTTTTATGAGGATGTTCACTTCACAGCTTGAGCAGTGTAATTTTTATACAGGTCTCAGCAATCAATAAAAAAGCCACAGGAGGAATGATTTATCTTGTTGGTTACAGAGACTGTCACCGAGAGAAATTGTAAAAGATCAATTTACACAACCTGGTGTGAGAACGTTATTGATATAACACGGCTGATCAGTTTCTGGTAGTCTATGGGTAGGCGGAGAGAGAGCCCTGCCCTCGGATAGGGCCACTCACCAAGATCTTAATAGACTCGCTGGTCCATAAAATGGACATGAAGCCAATGAAGGGCGAGATTCTGCGTGCGCATGGAGCACTGAGTGGCCTGCAGGAAAATGGATTGGCTCAGCTCCGATTAGTTAGTTAAGCAGTGTCATGCATCCTCTTTTTTTTCTTGTTGCTTTTTTTCTTCTTCTTCTTCCCCCTGCTCCCCCTCCTACTGTGAGAACTGTTCACTTGGAGGCTCACTGCCTTAATTACAAAGGGCCCTTTTAACTACAGGTCACAGGAGTTGGCTCACTTGACAGGAAATAAGGAAACAAGCTACCTTCCTGGAAAAAAAAAAAGAAAATCAAACTTCCACTCCTCAAATTAGTTAAATGAAGCTTATCAGCACTTGTTAGTTGATCCTTTGACAGTCTGTTAATTGCAGCTGGTACATTAAGTTATGTTATAACCAGCAGGACATATGATTAAAAAATAAATAAATCTACGGATATGCCACACAGCATTGTTGGTGGGGAAAACAAAGTAAGAACAATGTTGATATTTGCTGTAAATATCACAGCACAAAAGACTATTTTCTTTCTTATTCTGTAGAATTAAATTGCATGCTAACTGAAGGGGTTAGTTTGGATCAGAAAAGGACTGCTCTATACAATGAGATTAGAAAGGTTCTCATTGCATCTTAATAAAAGCCAGCATTGGCTACTCCATCAATATAAGGGGTCTGTACCTACAGATGTTATACATGCAGCTTTTAACATACTTCTCCTGATATATGCTCTCCATTATATTCTTTTATTTACAGACAATAATTTCTTACTGTTATTACTGGAGGGAAAGAAAAGAACATAAGCAGCATTAAGAAACCCCATGGTAGTTGTTTCTCCGTCATAGGAAGTGACTCTACAGTATAACTGCTAGCAAAAATAAAGGATCCAAAGGCACATCAAGGGGAAAAAACTGTTTTCATGCATTTAACCTGTTAATTATAGTAATCTACACTACAGTGCAAGTATTGTAACCTGGAATGGGAAATGGGTGATTGAAAGAACGAGCTGACTAAGACAAAAATGATTAAATCCACACTTTGAATGGATGATTTTCATATGTAATTTGAACTACACAGTCTTAAGTTGTTTCATTTTCGCATTTCTGTACTCATTGGCACGTATCAAAGAAAGACTAGCTGAAATTAATGTTTTCTTACCTTCATCTGCCAGAGTAGTTTAAATACTTCTTGAAGACTGAAAGATGTGTTCTTCTGGACCCATAATGTGTACTTTAAGATGTTTTTTATGCTTATTATGAAGTAATATTCTGAAATCCTAGGCATCCCAATAATTTTGCTTCTTTTTATCTATGGAAGGACACATAAAAAGGCAAGGTTATTCTTATACCACTGAATATTCAAAATCCCTATTAGTTATCATGTTATTTTAATATTATTGGACTCACCAACAGGCTTCCCTGTGTTCATGATATGTCCTAAACACAGACACGTGTCACATCCCCTGCCCCTGACGCTCTGTGGGGGAGAGGGGCCCTTCACTCCAGGTTCTTCATATCTCAAAGTCAGATTATTTGTTCTGAAAATGGATGGGGCTCAAATGCTGTCCCTCTTCCTATGCTTTCCCGTGCTGAGATCAGAAAAGAAATAAAGCAATTATGACCAAAGTGAAGAAATGGAGCTTGTGAGGCCAAGGGAGAGGAGCGGGTGGGGGAAGACAGTGGTGATGGCCAGACGTGGATGATAGCTAGAAGCCAGGGATAGTCAAGAAAGGACAGAAGGGAATGTGGAGAACTCAGTATGTTCTCCACATGCTGAAATGACTTGATATTATTCTAAATCTGTGTGTGCCAGTAACCCCTCAAGGCACACAAACTTCTGGAGTGGGTGGTAGCCCTGATTGAACTGTGGGTCTTGTTTCTTCTCAACCACAGAAAGAAGCAGCTCTCATTTCTGTGGATACCTAGTGAGGTGCAAGGACGGCCACAGTGTCTGTTGACCTGTCTTGCTCATCCTTGATTGTGTTCTAAGCCAAATTTTGTCATAAATAATTTTTTATACCATGACTTCAAGTGGTGGGTGGGCAGAGAAAGAATTGCTTTTCTCTACAGCTGCCAGGCCACTCACTGACTCAAGCAGTCTGAAATCATTAGCCAGCTGTATTCCTCTCCTGCCCTTCTCATGAGGAAGTTGGGTTCTTCCCAGTAATCAAACAAATGCTGTTCCTCTGTCCCTCACATGGATGTTACCTTAGCAGAGCAACCCTGGACATGCTGTCACCAAGCTGTCCAAATAGAATGGTCATCTCCCTTTCTGCTGTGAATCCTTTTTTATTTCCCTTCTCTGTGTTCAGGGCTCCTACTAAATGTACATGATGGTCCCTGACTCAAATTCTGACAACTCCAGTGACTATCCCTCAAATTAGTAGCTCCTTCAATTGCAGAAAAACATATTGAGGAAGTCCTTCACCAAGATTTTCCCTGATTCACTGGAAGGGCAGCTGGTAACAACACCCTGTTGTTAAAGCCTTTCTATTATAGAAAATCCCTGTGACCTTTTATTTTGAGAATCTCTCACATTTCTGTTGTTTGTAGAAGGTGTTTGGTATTCAGCAGAAGAAATCCCTTTGGGCCACAGAATCTTTTCTCTTTGTCCCATAAAATTTCATTTAGGATGCAAAGTGACAGAAATTGTCATTACCCTTCTCTTATTTTTATCTCTTGGGAAAACATTAGTAGACTCCAGGCTGCAGGCCAAGATTACACTGACACTGCCAACACCAAGAGACACAGATTGAACCAGCTGAAGACAAGAAAATGGAAAGGTAGGTGAAGAAGAGGTTGAGTCTGTGGTCTTACATTACAAAAAATTCCCAACTGAGCAGTTTCCATCCTGAGCTATCCCTAAAATACTTAGCTTAAGGGGTAACAGTACAGACTTCTTGACACTGTAGACTCAAGATGTTTTCCTCATTCACACATGCACATAAAGACACACACCTCTTTCTCAGCTAATGTGCATCTGTACACTTAAATATCTCAACAATCCTAGCAATAGCATCCCACACTGCACTGCAGCAGGTTCAAGATGCATGTGTAACTGCCAATGCCAGAAATAAGAAGGAGTGTAAAATAACTCCCAGCAGAGTTATCTTTAAATTAAGTTTCCTGCAGTTGCAAGAGCTAGTACTTGAGAGTTAAGAAACGCCTCTGAACCCTAATTTAACCTCTTTTACATGAAGGTATTCTGGTGCAAATATGTGTTATCTATGATCATACTACCTTTTCCAAATGATGCTGTTTAAGTCAGTATTCAGGGTGGACTGTTCAGAGGGTAGAAGGTTAGCACATACAACCAAAGGCTGATATTTTAGCTATACATGTTTGATTTTACAGTCCAAGTAATTATTTTCAACTAGCAGCTTGTGAACCTGGAATCTCATATGTTCTTATGCTCAGAAATGGTGTGTACTATCCATTAGAGTCAATCTTAGGTCATGTATGACATTCATTTGTTAAAAAATTAGAGGATTTAAGCATTTTCAATAACTACCTAGAACCCATGAATGGCACACAATCCATGTCATTAGTGTAGATTGTGAATTAAGTCACTGAAGGTGTTGCACACTCCTAATATTTTACTTATGCAGAGAGATCTTGCACAAGAATTTACAGAATAATGTTCTTTGTCCTGGAATGAAAACCCAGAATTTGCTTCTTCAGCATTTAACATAGATTTATACTCAACACTGTGCTCAGGTGTGGATTACATCCAGGACTCACAATTATCAGATTCTGAGATGAACCCCCAGCTCCATACACATACATATATCAAGAGAACCATATTCAGCTTCCAAAACTTTCAACAGCAAGAGTTGTGTGAAAAATAGATTCCTAATTTAGAGGCATTTCAGATATTAGTTTTAAACCAATTCAGAGATCAGCAATATTTTGCTTTCAGAATTTCTCCTGATATTAGAATTCTGAGATTTTTTTGAACTCTCTCATGGGTTTCTGAAATGAAATATGCTCTCAGAAACTTGGAAACTCGATAAAAGTTTCCAAGTCAATATTGTTCTTGCTAGTTTCCCTTCAGATACTTCCAGAATAGCAGCAGTTCAAAGACTCATGCACAAAGCTTAAAATATTTTTAACCTAATGGAAAAATCCTTAATAGTGTGATATAAAGGTCCTAATACCTATATTTGAAAAAAACAGACTAGCTTCTTCAGTTCTTTGTTTTGGTAGTTTTCTAGTGAGTTTATTGGTAGCACAAAAATGTAAGCCAAATTTCGAATGGCTAAATGCATGTAAGACTTCCAGACCAGGTGGTCTTCTGCAGCATAGGGAGGTTCGGAGCATTGTGCTAAGCCTAGTGGGAACATGCTTCCTCCAAATTGCTATTTGCTTTCATCAGGGAAAGGGCTAAGAATGTGCTGCAAATCCACAGCCACGCCGACGCTCGGCAGCACGTGTCACACACTCGGCAGCACCGCATTAAGCAGACAACCTGGGGCTCTGATGATTACCCCACTTCTTACACCAGCCAAAAAGACATAAAGCTGGGAACACTGGCATCAGGGCAGAAGCTCAGATGCAGTGCTTCTTGGAGGATTCTTCAGCCTCTCTGTGGACCTACAGAGGGCAGAAATCAATTTTATAATTGCAGTAGATACCATGAGATCTGTATCACCACTCTTCTGGAAATGAAATGCAGGTAATGAAACCAGCTGAAATGAAGACATTACCAACTTTTGACACTTATTCATAACACACACATGAATAGAAATGTCTCAGGTGGAACTTAGGACAACTGTCAGCAACTGCTGTTCAAATCATCTGGTCTCTTTCTTTCCCCAAACAATTCATTTTCCTATGGCAAATGCAGTTGTCGAAGCAAATTTGCATTCTGATGCAGCGTGTGCTGCCGTGTTTGTGTATTCCTTTGTTTTATGGCATGGCTGGTGAGTTTGAGTGAGCTTTACCCAACTGAACATAAACTTGTTTTATGTATTTAATTTAGGACACAATGCATTATGCCTCAAAATTGTTTTCTCCGTTCCATCCAGGAGTCAAAGTTAGTGAGACATAGAAAGCATCATCTGTGTTACCTCAAAAAGCAGAGTGGTATTATCCAGCTGGGTGCTTTCTAAAGGCTTTCATTTCACCAGTATCACAAAGAGTGATGGCATATGGTCTTGGTGCTGGTGATGTAACTCCTGGCAGTAGTTCTGCTGCTAATGCAGAGAACTTATGGCATTTTTGTCCCCATGTTTGCTTACTCCCAGTTTTTGTATATTTTCTTTTGAAGCTGACTTAAGTTCAAAAACCTTTTATTCAGAGAACTTGTTTTGACACCAATATTTATGCCTCTGTGATCAAAATGTTCTAACCTAGAAAATGTAGGCTTTTTGATTGGATTGTTGAGTTTTGGCTTGTTTTTATCTTGTTGTTTTAAGTTCATGTCTCTTTGGGAAAAGTCTTTTTCTGGTACACTTGGCTGTACATAGCCAGAGTTTACAAGGTGCACTTAAATTGAAATATCAAAGAGAACTGTTGAAATGACGTGCTTGCAAAATGTGTGCAATTATCTGCTATTAACTCATCTGGAATCCTGTGATGAGCAAACTGTGATTTTCAATGTGTCATTACATTGTTGCATCAATGGGCTGTTCAACAGCTCAATTTAAAAAATACTCAAGAAATAATCATTACAAGAGGTAATCCTTCCAGTTTGATTCAAATAAATCTGTTCCTACACTAGGCTGACATGATCATGGATCTCATGAGGTTTCAGTGCTTTGTTTGCACTTTACAGTATTTACTGCTGATTTTGTTGCATGTTTTATTTTTGATAAGGCATCCTTCATTCTGTTTTCTAATTGCATAGAGAAGAATGAAGGATGCTACCATCCTTGATTTCTTGCCTTTAGCGACAAAGGCACAGTGGTGTTTTTTATACAGCGTCAAAGTGCTTGTTTTGTTGTTATCGTGTTACAATATTTTTATCCTATAAAATAATTTCGCCTCCTCTGGTGAATATTTAGCTGCAGTTACCCTCTTCTAGCACTGAAAAGTCAGATATGTTTTGTGTTTTCATTCGCAATTAATTTGTGAGGAAAATGTTCAGCTATGTGCTGGACTTATTATTTTACTGTGGCCTTTTTCTTTTTCTGCTCAATAGACAGGTTCTCTGGAATACTTGTCTTGGAGCAGACACTATCAAGTATGTTAAATATGTGCATATACTCAAAGTTTTCTATTCTTAACAATATCCCTTCATTTCCACTGCTTTTTGCCTTTAGAAAAGGATTCTGTAAAACAGTTTCCAAATTTCACTATGGTCAGAAGAAATTGATTGGCTTTTCTTCCTTATGTATTTTGGAAAAACTGCTTGTTGACAGAAATAATTGCAGGATTCTTTTTTTCCCTTCCCAACAGCGCATATTTCCACTCGCTTGTGACTTGGGACATTTTGTTATTGGGCAATCAGTTTGAAGAAGTTTGCGCACATGTTTTTGGTTCTATATAAACTTAAAACTATTTCAGTATTCTCGCTTACCTGGTGATTTTTCTTCTAGCTAATCACTTGCAGTAACTGTAATGTAACTGAAACAATCACGCTTTGCATATGCTGGCTGCTTCCTCTGTAACTGGTGTAAACATCCAATTGTTTTGGCCAGAAACAGGCTTTATTTCAGTGCGTCAGAGGATGAAAGGCATAAAGAGGTTTCTAGCAGGTGAATATGTGCTGGTGCATATGCGTGGGAAGGTACTGCTAGCAATTGTTAGATGCAAGGAATTAGCCAGCAGTAGTTTGTGTGCTGCAGTAGGTGGGAAGAGTCAACCTACTGAAATATGAGACAGGCAGTGGAAGGGAATCATCCAGCAGTTGTCTGTGAGCTGGAGGTTATGATAAGGTGGGTGGAAGAGGGGTAAGAAGAATGGGCAAGAGAACTAGGGAAAAAAAAAAAAGAAAGAATGCATATGAAGAAAAAGAAGTCCAAGGAACAGAGAACAGAAGCAGAGATACTACACAAACTGCTTGTGACATGAGCGATAGCCAAAGAAAAGACAGATTAAAGAAGTCATCTATGTTTCTAGGAGATCAAGTGCAACCAGGTGAAAACTTCAGGACAAGCACTATTAGCTAGCATTGCCTTTGTGTTAGAGTATGTGTTGAGTTGTGAAACTGTCTGACATAAATGACGTTGAACAGCCTACACTGACTTGGTGCAAACAGAAGATTAGACATCAGGTAAAGTGTATCAACAGGAAAAAAATTAAAAATAAAACCTTAAAAAAATAAAAAGAAATTTTCCAATTCAAAATGTCACATCCTTCCAAGACATTCCTACACGAGAAAAACACCATGAAATACTCCAGGCTGTCACCTTTTTAAATACTGGCGGCTCCTCAACTATTTCCTGTGTGAACACTGAGCACACAGTAAACACAAAGAAGCCCCTTTCACTCATCCAAGTGGACCAAGTGACCATGAAGATGTGTGTTTATTTGAGAAGCTGGAATAGTGTGGCTGTAAAATCACAGCCTAGCTTTCTGCATGTCATCTTTCTTGTCCAAGGTGGCAATCCCTCCACAACATAAATTACCAAGGGTTGGCCTCCCTCTGAGGGTGCTAATGGGGTGTAGGTGCAACTCTTTGAATAATAGCTCTAATGTAAGAAAATAATGCAGGTGTTTGAATTGCTAAAGTACTCACAGAGGACCTACACTTGCCAAGAATAGGCAGAGGTGCATGAACACATAATTTGTGATTGCATGAATGAATACCTGGTTGAGACCCTTTTAATAATTTACCACTGCATCCATGCAACAAAGTGTCTTACACTGGGAATAGCAACCAAGCATGAAAATTCAAAAAGAAAAAACTGGCTGCTCAAGAAAGGCTAGTTGTCTAGGAGAAAAGCTTTGCTTCTACCCATTTGTTGCTGAGCGCTCTTCACAGGCTATAGGTAAGTAACATTTTTAGGGACTTGTCCAATTATCAAAAGATTAAGGTGCTCTGTAGTTTCAAAAGTGCCAGTGCTTCATTCACCATGAAATTCAGGAAGAGGAACTCGGCTTGCCAGAGCTGTCTGCCACTCCAGATTCTCACTGTGCTCACAAATATATTCCAGGGAATCATACTTTAGTCTTAAGCACAACAGGGAAGAGAGGCTGAATCATTTTAGAGCATGTAAGAAAACACACAGATGTTATCCTTTAGGGTGCATGTTCTTGTTCAGCCCAGGCTATCAGGAAAGATGGCTGTTTCTGTTGAGTTACGGCCATTCAGTACTTTGTATGAAGTGAATTTGGAGTCTCAGATGAATGTATAGAAATGGATGTTCCTCACAAAGTCAGCAAATGTTGCTTCTTGGAGGCAGATCCTGAAGGGATGAAGAATGGCAGAAATCTCTGCAAATATAGGCAGGGATGTCTGCAAGTCAGAGCTTCAGAGAGCAGCACAATCTGCCTTGTTGCCTGTATTTGCTTTTTGCAGAAGTGGCTAGTTAAATATTCAGCCATTGGGTGTTATTATGTCTTTTTGTTTTCATATGTATGAAGCATGTTTCTTCTCCTTCTCCCCTGTTTGTTTCCCTGTTGTGGAACGGCAGTGCAGTAATGTCAGGTACATTTTGGCAATCCCAGTAGAATCAGTGCCCTCATTCATAAACTGTGATTACTGTCCTGGGGAAATGAGACTGACTTATTTTTGTGGACTTAAAGATCTGGTAACAGTGACAAAAGCAAAGTTTAAGAAATGCATTTAAAAAAAAGAGTGATAGAGGGTTTTTATTTTGCTCTTGGCTTTGAAACTAGTAGAATGAAATGGCTCCATTAAAAAACAAAAACTGCATAATGGTATTTCTATCTCAAAATAAATCTTACACTAATAAGGACCACTGGTAGTGTAGTTAGAGAGGTCAAAACTTTCTAACCTCCATAGTGCAAAAAAAAAAAATAAATTAAAACAACAAGAGAATTTAAAGTTCTTTTTGGAAATAAAAGAGAAGAAGGAGCAGGAGGAGGAGGGGGAGAAACAAAAGAGAAACTCTGTCTTTCAGTTCCAATAGTTCTTGATGTTTAAAATCTCTGAAGTTTTCTTATGTGTTATGAAAAGCTACAAATTTATCTTTTGCCATTTTCCCAAGGGAAGCTGACCCAAATCCACCAGCAGCAGTTGAAAAGGTTTTTCCAAGCTTTATCAAATGGCCCCAACAGAGACCAGCTTAAAATTAAAAGCTTCCCCTACCAGAGGGAATATATGTGACTTTAATAACTGAAATGTGTTTTTACTTTCTATTACAGGGGTCAAAAGGTTTCTAAACAAACCAAATTTATCAATTATTTAGAGCTGATTTCTTCTGAAGTGGTATTTCTAAGATATTATTTGGTGGATAAATTCAATGTTCTAAGGCCAGCAGCAGCATTTTATTCATAACAAATTTCTCCTAAACTGAATTTGCTGGGGCAACTTAATTTCCACTATCGTGTTTGCACTGTGGAAATATCAACTGAAGTGTTATAGGGCCTAACTAGTGGTCTTTTCAAAGAGAAATTCCATATAAGCATGCTTATTCAGCACCACCCTGCTTGCCATTTATTGCTTAAGAAATGAACTGGTACATTGTGTCTGCAGTAGAATTTCTTTAGCTGCTGAAATATCCTTAAAAACCACAAGGCACCTTTAAAGTCGGGAAACAATATCTTAAACTACATTCTCACCCTTGCAGCAAAAGAAAATAACTGTCAGAAGTTTTGTTAAAGACATTTTAAATGAAAGAAAAGTCCTATACACACATGTGAGTAAATGCACATTTTCTTAGCCTTCTCTGAGAAGCGAGCACTTCAGTTAGGTTGTTGCGGAAGGGAATTAACAGTAAATTTAGAAAGAGACCATTCTTAATACCTAATAGGGTCCACTGACTATGTAAATACTCTGTTTGTTATACATTAGCTAAACATACATTGGGTTTCTGCCCAAAGTCTGCCATTTGGTGCAGGGAGAAGATGTTATGGAACAGTTCATAAATTCCTGTGGAGCCCTGTTAAATGAAACCAACCATCCAAGAGCTGACATTTTGCCATCTTTAACATAGCTGCCTCTCTTGCAGTAAAACGTCAGGTTTATTTATGCAGGCAAATATGAAGTAGTAATGCAGTCAAGGTGCTATGGAGGGTTTTGTGTAGTTTTTTTTAGAGAAAGGATCTAACTATTAATAAATAAAAATGTCTTGAATAGCTGCTCCTTATTTATATTTGAAAAAAAATTTTCTTCCTGAAAAGTCACATTAAGGAGGAGTAAAAGCATCATTTTGTGACCACTGAAAATGGTCTCTTTTTCTTAGCAATACATGCATTCAGAAATATGAATTACTGCTACAAATAAAGAACAATCAGGTGAAATCTTTTCCTCTCTCTTCTGCCTCCCTTTGCCTTTGGGGCAAAAGAATTCTTCTCAAGCATAAGAAATTGGCAAAAAATGATCAAAGTGAGCCAAATTTGATCAAGGCCTGTCTAATAAGGTGTCAAGGAGCTTTTACCTCCAGGGGACTGACTCTGCTTCTGTTTCATTTCTGGCTCAGATTATTACTCAGGTTTGGACATGGCGTGAGGATCAGATCAAGTCGCTCTTGATCTGGGGACTCTGTGCCTGAAAAAGCCAACTTTTTGAATAGAACTTGACTGGAATGCCTTACTGAGGTTGAGCATGTTTCTGAGTACATGAAATTGATAACATGACATTTGGGTCATGGTCAGTCAGGAACTGGAACGATATTGTTCTGCACCCAAAGTATTTGCGTGTCTGTGTGGCGTTCCCCTGCCCAAGGTTAGAAGGGTGTTGAATTCACAGTTCATTTTTGGCCCATTGCTGACAGGGAGTGAAAGCTACATGACAGTGGTTATTTAGAAGCTTGCATTAAATGAGTGGATGAGCACCAAAATCACCACACTGCTGTTCTTCAATTCTTTATGTGCACTGGATTTGCTTTGCCAGGGTCTTTGTCACCAGAGAAAGAAAAGAAGGAAAAAGCAGGTACGGCTATGAAAATGTAAATGTGATAATGAGGAAAGCGTGGCAGATTAGCATAAAAACCTAATGTTGCTGAAAGGAGACTTTCAAGGCGTTGGATGGTGGTACAACTTCAGATCACTCCCTGGATATTTCAGACTTCCTTCTGGACCATAGGACAAGAAGAGTAATTTGAATTTGCTCCTTCGGCGTAATGAGGTTCTTAAGCAACCTCAATGTCAGGGTAAAAAGACCATTAAATTTTGCACTGGAAGGTGCTCTATGAAGTACTTGGAGGCTTTTTTGGAAGGGGAGAGATCTGTAGTAATTTCCTTACAATGTTTCTAATGTCCTAGCTACTACCATAATCTTGCAACCTCTGGTAAGGCCAGATGAGATGTGAAAAGCCAGAGAGGTAGCATTGGTTGAGAAATCATTTGCAACACAATAATGAAGAAATGAATATGTTCTGTTCTTTCCAGCTTTGCTCCTAGCCTATGGAGCCAACAGACTGGGAGTTCTGCTCAGCACGTGGAGCTATTTACATGTGTGCAAGGGACATCATCTCAGCTTGTATATATTTATGTAGTCATGATCTACTGCTTTACCTTTTGTTTTTGCTGTTCCTTATAGTTCCAGCACTGTTAAAAGTATTGAATTTTTTAAAAAATAAAAAAAGTTAAAAAAGGGCTAAAAAAAAGAAAGGGAAAGAAATAACCTAGCCTGTTCTAAACTGAGTGACCCAAGCATTCACTTATAGACAAAAAATGGGTGAAAGACAGCATAGGGAAGTTGATCTTGAATTAATTAATTCCAAACCTCAGATCAGATATGCTCAGCTCCATACTTTCACTTCATAAAATCAACTCTACTCTTCAAAAAATATTCAGCTACAGCTGAGGAACTGAGCTCTACTTGCAGAAGATATATTGCCACCAGGGTTTACAGTAACATTTTTGCCTGCTTAGCCCTGATAGTTTACCTATCACATCTGTCAGATTCTTCAGAGGAAAAAAAAACCACAAAAGCCCTCACCAGCTTGTTTTCTTCCAGTGCCTGGAACAAACTGGCTTGGGGAAAATATATTAGCACCTATATTTAAATTATTCAGTTGGTTTGTTCTTTTCGCTCAAGAAGGTAAGCTGGGGCTTTCCCCCTTCCTCCTCCTCCTCCCATTTTTTGTGAAGATTCTCACAGAATCATGGGTGAAACCTCAGGCATAATTAAACAAATTGGCATTGCAAATCTCAGCAGAAATAATGTGCCTTTTGTGAAAAAACTCCCACCAGAAATGATGTAGTTCCTACCCAAGTTCTTTCTCCATAGGTCTAAAAATACGACAAACCAGTTAGTTACTCATATGCTGCTCATAATAATGTCATAATTGAACTATCTATAAATGGCATTATGCAAAGGAACATTGAACAAATGCAGCTGAACGCTCTTATATTGGAATCTTTTCTTTCTCACAATTAAATGTCATTATGAGAGATTTTACTCTATTTTATATTTAATCAGGACTTGTAAAGTCTCAATATAAACAACATTTTTATTTGATCAGAGTTCATTATGAGAAGCAGCTACTGTATAGAAAATGCCTGAAATTACACCCTGGACTGGAAGTCTGAATTTACTAAATGGAAGGGAAAAAAAAATGGCTGCCTTTTCAACCAAGCATACCTTTGCAATCTGGTGCATTTCCTTATGTGGCCTTGCTCAGGCTTATAAACCATTGGAATCA